>NC_037673.1:153519362-153523997 GCF_003255815.1 Theropithecus gelada
TGAGATCCGGCCACTGCACTCCAGCCTGGGCGACAGAGCAAGACTCCGTCTCAAAAAAAAAAAAAAAAAAAAAAAAAGAAAGAAAGAAGAAAGAAAGAAAGAAAGAGAGAAAAAGAAAGGAGAAAGAGAAAGAGGGAGGGAGAGGAAGAAAGGGAGGGAGGGAGGGAGAGGAAGAAAGGGAGGGAGGGAGGGAGGGAGGAAGGAAGGAAGGAAGGAAGGAAAGAAGGAAGGAAGGAAGGATGGAAGCAATTGAAAGTGGAAGAATTGGATGTAAGAATGAAAAAGCACAGCATTAAACTCCCCTGGAAATATCCTGGTTGGTGCAAATATAGTGAAGTCACTTCTTCCAGGTGCCACAGTGTGGAACCTCAGACAAATATAAATGGCTGCCATTGGCAATTGAGTTTAATTGGATTTCACATAGCCTTAGTAAGAGTTATTTTTACAAATATTCTAGTTATCTTCTAGGCACATAAAAGAGTAACATGCCCCATCGCCATGATGTTCATTATGGACACATGACTGGATTTGGCAAGTGCGTGTAAGCAAAAGTGTCACGGACCACTTGCAGGTAGAAGCCTAAAAGAATTGGTGTACATGTTTCCTTAGCCTGGCTTCAAATAGTGAAAGACCCCAAGCCTGGGTCTTTGATTATGAATGATGTTAAGTAGAGCCCCACCCTCCATCCCTATGATCCTCAATGGAAACATGTAAAAATAAAAAGCAAACTTTGTTATTCTTTTTTTTTTTTCCTGAGATGGAGTCTCGCTCTGTTGCCAGGCTGAAGTGCAGTGGCGCTATTTCAGCTCACTGCAACCTCTGCTTCCCGGGTTCAAGTGATTCTCCTGCCTCAGCCTGTAGCTGGGACTACAGGTACACGCCACCACACCCAGCTAATTTTTGTATTTTTAGTAGAGATGGGGTTTCATCATGTTGGCCAGGATAGTCTCGATCTCATGATCTCATGATCCACCCGCCTCGGCCTCCCAAAGTGCTGGGATTACAGGCGTGAGCCACTGAGCCTGGCCCAAACTTTGTTATTCTAAACCACTAAATTATTGTTTGTTTAACCACAGCATAATCTTGCGTATCCTGATACCTCAGTCACGTGGAACCAGTAATGAGAAGTGGTTAAGAACATTCTTGCAGTGAGACAGTCTGGGATCAAAGACTGACACTAGGCCGGCTGTGGTGGCCCACGCCTGTAATCCCAGAACGTTGGGAGATCAAGGCAGGCAGATTGCTTGAGCTCAGGAGTTCAAGGCCAGCCTAGGCAGCATAGCGAAGACCCATCTCATTATTAAAAAAAAAATTAAAAGGTTCTGACATTAGCTACATCTTCAACCATTCTGCACCCTTGTCCCTGGCTCCCATACCTCTCTCAGTCCAGAGCTGTGGTTCTCAGATCTGGTTACATCTTAAAATCACAAGAGGGGTGCAGATTCCACATGACTTCATTGGTCTGGGCTAGGGCATAGGCATTAGTAATTTTTTAAGCTTAAATGTATAGCTAGGCCTGAGAACCACTTGCCTAAAATTCCCTACTCTTATTTAATTGGTTCACCTTTCAAAACTTGGACTGAATCTTCTCCAACACATCTTCTTAAATGCAAGTTCCCACTGGAGCTCCAGTGGGAGCTCCTGGGCACACTTTATCTCTATAATTAGAACATCATATTAAGATTATCCATTTTCACTTTTTTTTTTTTAGATGGAGTCTTGCTCTGTTGCCCAGGCTGGAGTGCAGTGGTGCAATCTCGGCTTACTGCAACCTCTACCTCCCAGGTTCAAATGATTCTTCTGCCTCACTCTCCCCGAGTAGCTGGGATTACAGGTGTGCACTACCACTCCTGGCTAATTTTTGCATTTTTAGTAGAGACAGGGTTTCGGTATGTTGGCCAGTATGGTCTAGAGCTTCTGACCTTGTGATCCGCTCACTTTGGCTTCCCAAAGTGCTGGGATTACAGGCATGAACCACCATGCCCGGCCTTCATATCTATTTTCTAACCACAGTGTGATCTCCTGGAGCACAGGAAGTGGACTGGAATCATCTCATAGCCCCAGCACTTAACATAGACGCTGCCATCATATATCAAGGTATATACCCAATAAATACTTATTGATCTCAACAGAGAAAAGCCCACTTGATTAAAAATTAAGAAACCATTGATGACCTTTGAGAAAATAGCTTTAAGGGATGGGTGGAAGAAATGACCATTGTTGGCCGGGCGCGGTGGCTCACGCTTGTAATCCCAGCACTTTAGGAGGCCGAGGCAGGCAGATCATGGGGTCAGGAGTTCAAGACTAGCCTGACCAATGTGGAGAAACCCCATCTCTACTAAAAATACAATAATTAGCTGGGCATGGTGGCGCGCACCTGTGAAAAAATCAAAGTAAATAAAAGATAAGATCAGAAACTGTCAACAGGTGCGTTTCAGCAGAAAAGTAAAATTATTTTAGGATTCAAAATGGGAGACGGAGGTGGAGAAAAGAGCACAGGTGTACAAAATGTCAAATATGGTTATTTTTATGTGGTAGGATTTGGGTGGTGTGTTTTTTTCACTCCAGCAGGTGCTAAGTAATAGTCAGATAAATAGATCTTCCTTGCATGAGTTAATGCATGTATTTTCTTCACAGGTGTAGAACTAAGTTCATCATACGTCTTAAGGCACAACGTCACCGTGGGTCTGTTAAGCCTCCTCAGATTTTCCCTGATATCGCAATACATACTCCAAATTTTTGCTAAAGTATTAAATCAATGTCATTAGATATGTAAGCATCCTTGAAAGATGCACAGTGTTGACTTGCATATTATGTTTTCAAATTACAAAATATTTTGCTATCCTTCTGCTTCCTTTTCCACCCAACTCTTTGTTCGTAAAATTTAACTGTGTTACCATATGTATATTTAGCTTATAGCTCCTAATTGCTGCATAATATATAATACCACTTTGGACATATCCCCTATTTTATTCACCCTTTTTTTTTTTTTTTTTTTTTAGATGGAGTCTTGCTCTGTCACCCAGGCTGGAGTGCAGTGGTGCAATGTCGGCTCACTGCAACCTCTACCTCCCAGGTTTAAGTGATTATCTTGCCTCAGCCCCCCCAGTAGCTGGGATTTCAGGTACATGACACCGTGCCCAGCTAATTTTTGTATTTTTATCGGAGATGGGGTTTCACCGTGATGGTCAGGCTGGTCTCAAACTCCTGACCTCAAGCAATCTGCCCACCTCGGTCTCCCAGAGTGCTGGGATTACAGGTGTGAACCACCACACCCTACCTATATTCGTCCATTCTCTTAATGAGGAATACCTAAGTTACCTCCAACCTTCTACTAACACAAAAAAGGTTTCATTAAATAACCTCATACATGTCCCTGCATGGACCTGAGAAAGAGTTTATTAGAGTAGGCATCCAGAAAGGGAACTCTTACATCATAGGCTAGCCACACACTTGATTTCACTAAATACCATCAAATCTCTCTCCAGAGCAAACTGGCCAGCTTGACTCCAACTCCCTGCACATGAGAATTCTGATAACCCAGGTGTTGGCTAGCATTAGTATATCTCTTTATAATTTTTGCCCAGCTGATTGATGTAATGCATTGCTTTGTTGTTGTTCTCTCTCTTTTTTTATGATTTTGGGGGTTTAATGATTTATTCACATATTTGTGAACTGTTTATGTTTCCCCTTCAGTAAATTGACTTCTCACACTTTTGCCCATATTTCTATTTTTCTTCCTCTTCTCCTCCTCTTCTTCCTCCTTCTTTTCTCTTCTTCATTTCCTTTCTCTTTCTGTCTATTTCTGCATGGGTATCTGTATAATGTCTTCTCTGAACATTAAAAGTAATTTCTTCTACTCCATCATCCCTCTGTCAAATTTGTCTGTTGAATAATTCACTTAACTGAAATCCTAAATACTGATATATTAATGTTAGAAATCATCCATCTTTATCCCATGGCTTCTGCTTTGGGGATCTTGTTTAAGAAATCTTGGCTGGGTGCAGTGGCTCACCCATGTTATCAGCACTTTGAGAGGTCAAGCTAGGAGGACCACTTGAGCTCAAAAGTTCAAGACCAGCCTGGACAACATAGCAATACCCTCTCTGTACAAAATTTTAAAAAAATATTACCTAGGTGTGGTGGCAAGTACCTGTATTTCTAGCCAATCAGGACACTGAG
This sequence comes from Theropithecus gelada, assembly GCF_003255815.1. Classification (NCBI taxonomy): domain Eukaryota; kingdom Metazoa; phylum Chordata; class Mammalia; order Primates; family Cercopithecidae; genus Theropithecus; species Theropithecus gelada. Next base: position 153,523,545 of record NC_037673.1, read on the forward strand.
GTGGGAGGATTGCTTGAGCCCAGGAGGTCAAGGCTGCAGTGAGCCCCAATCACACTACTGTACTCCAGCCTGGGCAACAGAGAAGAACTTGTGTCTTCTCTTTTAAAAAAGAAGAAAGAAAAAAAAAAATCCTTTCCCACTGCAAGATTACCATAATATTTGCCAATAGTTTTTCTATTAACTTCTTAGTTTTGCTTTCCCAATTAGTCATTAATCCCTCTGGAGTCCACCTTTGTATATAGTAAGAGATAGGAATCTAACTTTATTTTTTCTATATAATAATATAGTTTTCCCACTACTTTCTGCTAAAAATCCATTTTTTCCTCATTGATATATGATGCTATGTCGATCATATGCGATGAAGGATATTGGATAGGTGGATAAAGGCATGTGCTGTATGCGTGTCCTATGCTGTTTATTCTTTTTTTTTTTTTTTTTTTTTTTTTTTTTTTT